>NC_134353.1:968515393-968545393 GCF_048569485.1 Anomaloglossus baeobatrachus
AGTAGAAGTTTCAACAGAGTGAGTAATGATGACGAGGTGGGATCAGCCGAGTGTGAGTGACGGGAAGAGGAGGAGTCCAGGAGAGGTTTCCACAGGTGAGTAATGATGACGAGGGGGGATCAGCGAGTGTGAGTGACTGGAAGGAGGAGAATCCAGGAGAGGTTTCCACAGGTGAGTAATGATGACGAGGGGGGATCAGCCGAGTGTGAGTGACGGGAAGGAGGAGAGTCCAGGAGAGGTTTCCACAGGTGAGTAATGATGACGAGGGGGATCAGCCGAGTGTGAGTGACGGGAAGGAGGAGAATCCAGGAGAGGTTTCCACAGAGTGAGTAATGATGACGCAGGGGGGATCAGCCGAGTGTGAGTGACGGGAAGAGGAGAGTCCAGGAGAGGTTTCTACAGGTGAGTATGATGACGAGGGGGATCAGCCGAGTGTGAGTGACGGGAAGGAGGAGAGTCAGGAGAGGTTTCACAGGTGAGTAATGATGACGAGGGGGATCAGCCGAGTGTGAGTGACGGGAAGGAGGAGGTCAGGAGAGGTTTCACAGGTGAGTAATGATGAGGGAGGATCAGCCGAGTGTGAGTGACGGGAAGGAGGAGATCCAGGAGAGGTTTCCACAGGTGAGTAATGATGACGAGGGGGATCAGCGAGTGTGAGTGACGGGAAGGAAAATCCAGGAGAGGTTTCCACAGGTGAGTGATGATGACGAGGGGGATCAGCCGAGTGTGAGTGACGGAAGGAGGAGAGTCCAGGAGAGGTCTCCACAGGTGAGTAATGATGACGAGGGGGATCAGCCGAGTGTGAGTGACGGGAAGGAGGAGGATCCAGGAGAGGTTTCCACAGGTGAGTAATGATGACGAGGGGGGATCAGCCGAGTGTGAGTGACGGGAAGGAGGAGAGTCCAGGAGAGGTTTCCACAGGTGAGTAATGATGACGAGGGGGGATCAGCCGAGTGTGAGTGACGGGAAGGAGGAGAGTCCAGGAGAGGTTTCCACAGGTGAGTAATGATGACGAGGGGGGATCAGCCGAGTGTGAGTGACGGGAAGGAGGAGGATCCAGGAGAGGTTTCCACAGGTGAGTAATGATGACGAGGGGGATCAGCCGAGTGTGAGTGACGGGAAGGAGGAGAGTCCAGGAGAGGTTTCCACAGGTGAGTAATGATGACGAGGGGGGATCAGCCGAGTGTGAGTGACGGGAGGAGGAGAGTCCAGGAGAGGTTTCCACAGGTGAGTAATGATGACGAGGGGGATCAGCCGAGTGTGAGTGACGGGAAGGAGGAGAGTCCAGGAGAGGTTTCCACAGGTGAGTAATGATGACGAGGGGGGATCAGCCGAATGTGAGTGACGGGAAGGAGGAGGATCCAGGAGAGGTTTCCACAGGTGAGTAATGATGACGAGGGGGGATCAGCCGAGTGTGAGTGACGGGAAGGAGGAGAGTCCAGAGAGGTTTCCACAGGTGAGTAATGATGACGAGGGGGGATCAGCCGAGTGTGAGTGACGGGAAGGAGGAGGATCCAGGAGAGGTTTCCACAGGTGAGTAATGATGACGAGGGAGGATCAGCCGAGTGTGAGTGACGGGAAGGAAATCCAGGAGAGGTTTCCACAGGTGAGTGATGATGACGAGGGGGGATCAGCCGAGTGTGAGTGACGGGAAGGAGGAGAGTCCAGGAGAGGTTTCCACAGGAGAGTAATGATTGACGAGGGGGGATCAGCCGAGTGTGAGTGACGGGAAGGAGGAGGATCCAGGAGAGGTTTCCACAGGTGAGTAATGATGACGAGGGGGGATCAGCCGAGTGTGAGTGACGGGAAGGAGGAGAGTCCAGGAGAGGTTTCCACAGGTGAGTAATGATGACGAGGGGATCAGCCGAGTGTGAGTGACGGGAAGGAGGAGAGTCCAGGAGAGGTTTCCACAGGTGAGTAATGATGACGAGGGGGGATCAGCCGAGTGTGAGTGACGGGAAGGAGGAGAGTCCAGGAGAGGTTTCCACAGGTGAGTAATGATGACGAGGGGGGATCAGCCGAGTGTGAGTGACGGGAAGGAGAATCCAGGAGAGGTTTCCACAGGTGAGTAATGATGACGAGGGGGATCAGCCGAGTGTGAGTGACGGGAAGGAGAATCCAGGAGAGGTTTCCACAGGTGAGTGATGATGACGAGGGAGGATCAGCCGAGTGTGAGTGACTGGAAGGAGGAGAATCCAGGAGAGGTTTCCACAGGTGAGTAATGATGACGAGGGGGGATCAGCCGAGTGTGAGTGACGGGAAGGAGGAGAGTCAGGAGAGGTCTCCACAGGTGAGTAATGATGACGAGGGGGGGATCAGCCCAGTGTGAGTGACTGGAAGGAGGAGAATCCAGGAGAGGTTTCCACAGGTGAGTAATGATGACGAGGGGGGATCAGCCGAGTGTGAGTGACGGAAGGAGGAGAGTCCAGGCGAGGTTTCCACAGGTGAGTAATGATGACGAGAGGGATCAGCCGAGTGTGAGTGACGGGAAGGAGGAGAGTCCAGGAGAGGTTTCCACAGGTGAGTAATGATGACGAGAGGGGATCAGCCGAGTGTGAGTGACGGAAGGAGGAGAGTCCAGGAGAGGTTTCCACAGGTGAGTAATGATGACGAGGGGGATCAGCCGAGTGTGAGTGACGGGAAGGAGGAGAGTCCAGGAGAGGTTTCCACAGGTGAGTGATGATGACGAGGGGGGATCAGCCGAGTGTGAGTGACGGGAAGGAGGAGAGTCCAGGAGAGGTTTACACAGGTGAGTAATGATGACTGAGGGGGGATCAGCCGAGTGTGAGTGACTGGAAGGAGGAGAATCCAGGAGAGGTTTCCACAGGTGAGTGATGATGACGAGGGGGGATCAGCCAGAGTGTGAGTGACGGGGAAGGAGGAGAGTCCAGGAGAGGTTTACACAGGTGAGTAATGATGACGAGGGGGATCAGCCGAGTGTGAGTGACGGGAAGGAGGAGAGTCCAGGAGAGGTCTCCACAGGTGAGTAATGATGACGAGGGGGGATCAGCCCAGTGTGAGTGACTGGAAGGAGAGAATCCAGGAGAGGTTTCCACAGGTGAGTAATGATGACGAGGGGGGATCAGCCGAGTGTGAGTGACGAGAAGGAGGAGAGTCCAGGAGAGGTTTCTACAGGTGAGTAATGATGACGAGGGGGATCAGCCGAGTGTGAGTGACGGGAAGGAGGAGAGTCCAGGAGAGGTCTCCACAGGTGAGTAATGATGACGAGGGGGGATCAGCCCAGTGTGAGTGACTGGAAGGAGGAGAATCCAGGAGAGGTTTCCACAGGTGAGTAATGATGACGAGAGGGGATCAGCCGAGTGTGAGTGACGGAAGGAGGAGAGTCCAGGAGAGGTTTCTACAGGTGAGTAATGATGACGAGGGGGGATCAGCCGAGTGTGAGTGACGGGAAGGAAGAGAGTCCAGGAGAGGTTTCTACAGGTGAGTAATGATGACGAGGGGGATCAGCCGAGTGTGAGTGACGGGAAGGAGGAGAGTCCAGGAGAGGTTTCTACAGGTGAGTAATGATGACGAGGGGGGATCAGCCGAGTGTGAGTGACGGGAAGGAGGAGAGTCCAGGAGAGGTTTACACAGGTGAGTAATGATGACGAGGGGGATCAGCCGAGTGTGAGTGACGGGAAGGAGGAGAGTCCAGGAGAGGTTTACACAGGTGAGTAATGATGACGAGGGGGGATCAGCCGAGTGTGAGTGACTGGAAGGAGGAGAATCCAGGAGAGGTTTCCACAGGTGAGTGATGATGACGAGGGGGGATCAGCCGAGTGTGAGTGACTGGAAGGAGGAGAATCCAGGAGAGGTTTCCACAGGTGAGTAATGATGACGAGGGGGGATCAGCCGAGTGTGAGTGACTGGAAGGAGGAGAGTCCAGGAGAGGTTTCCACAGGTGAGTAATGATGACGAGGGGGATCAGCCGAGTGTGAGTGACGGGAAGGAGGAGAGTCCAGGAGAGGTCTACACAGGTGAGTAATGATGACGAGGGGGGATCAGCCGAGTGTGAGTGACGGGAAGGAGGAGAATCCAGGAGAGGTTTCCACAGGTGTGCAATGATGACGAGGGGGGGATCAGCCGAGTGTGAGTGACGGGAAGGAGGAGGTTTCCACAGGTGAGTAATGATGACGAGGGGGGATCAGCCGAGTGTGAGTGACGGGAAGGAGGAGAATCCAGGAGAGGTTTCCAGAGGTGAGTAATGATGGAGGGCGGATGGTGACGGGCAGGGGGTGATGATGATGACGGGCAGATGACGATGGCCGGGCAGGTACATCAGATGCCATATCCCCCCCACCTCCGGGTGTATGAACACATGGCCCCTTCTGCCGAGAAGTGAGGCAGCTTGGCCACCCCCATGTTAGGCCTATGGGCAGGACCCCCTTCCGATTTCTGTTTCTCCACCATCCAAGTCCCCATTGTCCCCAAAATTCCAGGGTGCCTAGAGGACATCTAACCCTAAACCCCAAGAAGTAAAACAAGAATGCCACAGAGACACCATCACATGTTTCTCATCGCTGGCAGGAAACTAGCCAGGTCTTTCACCGGGAAGGAACAACCACGGGAAGGGCAGTCTCCAGTCAAGGAAACCTCCTATAACAAAACATGGTATCCATCCACAGACAGCTGTTTCAGGGTATTTGCCCCTCATCAGTGGGGCAAATACCCTGATGAGGGGCAAATACCCTGAAACAGCTGTCTGTGGATGGATACCATGTTTTGGTATAGGAGGTTTCCTTGACTGGAGACTGCCCTTCCCGTGGTTGTTCCTTCCCGGTGAAAGACCTGGCTAGTTACCTGCCAGCGTTGAGAAACACGCGATGGTGTTGAATGTTGATCTCCCCGAGGTCAACCATCCTTACCTATGTACACCCCAAGAAGTGGCACAAATTTTTTGGTTAATGGTTTTAAGAACTAGGCTCTCCTGAACTCTGGTACTGAAATCTCCTGTTCTGAAGGTCAAATCAAAAGTCTAAAATACACGTTTTGTAGCCCAAGGTGTCCTCTACCCCCCTGCAAATATGTGGTATTTCCCTTTTTTTGCATTGTACATAATATTATAATATGATCTTTACCTCTACAAAACAACACACATTATACAAAGACCAATAATACCACCATACACCTACCATGTGCATAATACATAATGTATACAGCAGGAGCCCCCCCTGCACAGAGTCCCCCTGTATGCCGCAGGAGCCCCCCCTGCACAGAGCCCCCCCCCTCACAGAGTTCCCCTGTATGCCGCAGGAGCCCCCCCCCCTGCACAGAGTCCCCCTGTATGCCGCAGGAGCCCCCCCCTGCACAGAGTCCCCCTGTATGCCGCAGGAGCCCCCCCCCTGCACAGAGTCCCCCTGTATGCCGCAGGAGCCCCCCCCCTGCACAGAGTCCCCCTGTATGCCGCAGGAGCCCCCCCCCCTGCACAGAGTCCCCCTGTATGCCGCAGGAGCCCCCCCCCCTGCACAGAGTCCCCCTGTATGCCGCAGGAGCCCCCCCCCCCTGCACAGAGTCCCCCTGTATGCCGCAGGAGCCCCCCCCCCTGCACAGAGTCCCCCTGTATGCCGCAGGAGCCCCCCCCCCCTGCACAGAGTCCCCCTGTATGCCGCAGGAGCCCCCCCCCCCTGCACAGAGTCCCCCTGTATGCCGCAGGAGCCCCCCCCCCCTGCACAGAGTCCCCCTGTATGCCGCAGGAGCCCCCCCCCCTGCACAGAGTCCCCCTGTATGCCGCAGGAGCCCCCCCCTGCACAGAGTCCCCCTGTATGCCGCAGGAGCCCCCCCCTGCACAGAGGCCCCTCGTGAGTCGCAGGTCTATAGTGGTGTGCGGCTTAGGAGATGGGCAGTAATGGAGGACAGAGGATTTGCTCTGTCACAGGATTGACCTCTATCGGCGGTAACATTGCGTCCAGCAGTAAAGGTCACATCTCCTGATAGGAGCGTCCAAGGCCTATACAGGACACTATTAGTATGAGGAGCCGCAGCTAGGGCTTACATTATAAGCATACTCCAAAAAGCCTGAACATTTTTGCTAGAGATTATCTATGGGGAAGGTCTTTTATGTTTGGAGAAATCCCGGTACCATCTCCATCATCTATGTATCCCATCACTGTGTGTCTCCTACAGATGTATCCAGGAGGAGAAATCCCCAGAGAGATGTCCCCGTCCTCTGTGTCCCCAGGACTGTCCAGAGGAGAAGCACAATGTCCCGGAGACTCATCAGGTAGATGGCGCTGACGTCTCCACAACATCTGACCATAAAGTGATTGGACCGGAGCTCATTGACATGTTTCTTCTCAGGGTGAAGATCTGATGAATATTCAGGTTGCCGTTATACATGGAGCACAGGAGGCGCTCGCTATATGGGCCGATCCGCAGGGTGAGGAGGGGAGACTGTCCTGTCTGTTCTGTGGTCGCCTACTACCGTGTTTCCTCTGAAAATGAGACCGGGGCTTATATTACTTTTCGCTGTATCAGATGCGCTCCGGCTTATTTTCTGTGGATGTCCTATATTTTGTATTTGTCTCAGTGATTGGGTCGCCCATTAGTGAAAAATGAATATTCACCCCATTCTCCCTCCCCTCTGTGCCGCTTCAGTGATTCACTCAGATGCCTTATTACTGCCAAGGAGGGTATCGCGATCCTCTGAGCGGCCGGTGGCTCCTCACCTGAGCGAGTCCTCTGCATAGAAATACACACTGACATGCTCGGGGGAGAAGAGCCGCCGGCTAGTGTGAGCATAGCGCTGCCATCCTCGGGCAGTACTATGGCAGCCTGGCTGAATCACTGACACAGCGCAGAGGGGTGAGCGGGGGAAGGGGTGAATATTCATTGCATTCACTAGCCGGCATGTGACTGTAAATGTCCAGGGCTTACACAAACACAATGGGGCCACGTACAGCAGTAAAGGTCACATCTCCTGATAGGAGCGTCCAAGGCCTATACAGGACACTATTAGTATGAGGAGCCGCAGCTAGGGCTTACATTATAAGCATACTCCAAAAAGACTGAAAATTCCTGCTAGAGATTATCTATGGGGAAGGTCTTTTATGTTTGGAGAAATCCCGGTACCATCTCCATCATCTATGTATTCCATCACTGTGTGTTTCCCACAGATGTATCCAGGAGGAGAAATCCCCCAGAGAGATGTCCCCATCCTCTGTGTCCCCAGGACTGTCCAGAGGAGAAGCACAATGTCCCGGAGACTCCTCAGGTAGATGGCGCTGAGCCCTGGACCGGATCTGTATATGGGGGACATTTCTGCTCCTGCGGTCGTAGGTGTCATAGATATTGGGGGTCTCTTGTGTTGTGCTGATTGTTACATCTGATATCTCAGGGGGAAGATCCAACTAATATTAAACTGGAGGAAGAAGAAGAAGCGATGACGAGAGGGGATCAGCCGAGTGTGAGTGACGGGAAGGAGGAGAGTCCAGGAGAGGTTTCCACAGGTGAGTAATGATGACGAGGGGGGATCAGCCGAGTGTGAGTGACGGGAAGGAGGAGAGTCCAGGAGAGGTTTCCACAGGTGAGTAATGATGACGAGGGGGGATCAGCCGAGTGTGAGTGACGGGAAGGAGGAGAGTCCAGGAGAGGTTTCCACAGGTGTGTAATGATGACAGGTTGGTTTACGATGGCCGGGCGGGTACATCTGGCCCGTAGCCCCCCTTGGGAAGTGACACCACTTGTCCACCCCATGTTAGAGCCATGGTTAGGACCCCCTTTTTGTGTCGGTTTCGCTGCCATCCAAGTCTACATTGTCCCGAAACTTTCAGGTTGCCTAGAGGACATCTAATCCTACACCCCAAGGGGTGGCACGCATTTTTTGGTTGGTGGGGCTCGAGAGCCAGATCCTGAACTGGTACCGAAATCTCCTGTTCTGCAGATCTAATTCGAAAATCCAAGATACACATTTTGTTGCTCAAGGGGTCCTCTACCCACCCTGCGAATTTGTGGTATTTCCATTTTTTTTTTTTTTTCGGGTAATACAGAATATTATAATATGACCATTACCTCTTCAAAACAACACACATTATACAAAGACCAATAATACCACCATATATCTACTATGTACATAAGGTATACAGCAGGAGCCCCCCGCACACAGTCCCCTGTATACAGCAGGAGCCCCCCACACACAGTCCCCTGTATACAGCAGGAGCCCCCCACACACAGTCCCCTGTATACAGCAGGAGCCCCCCACACACAGTCCCCTGTATACAGCAGGAGCCCAACACACAGTCCCCTGTATACAGCAGGAGCCCAACACACAGTCCCCTGTATACAGCAAGAGCCCCCCACACACAGTCCCCTGTATACAGCAGGAGCCCAACACACACAGTCCCCTGTATACAGCAGGAGCCCAACACACAGTCCCCTGTATACAGCAAGAGCCCCCCACACACAGTCCCCTGTATACAGCAGGAGCCCAACACACACAGTCCCCTGTATACAGCAGGAGCCCAACACACACAGTCCCCTGTATACAGCAGGAGCCCAACACACACAGTCCCCTGCATACAGCAGGAGCCCAACACACACAGTCCCCTGTATACAGCAGGAGCCCAACACACACAGTCCCCTGTATACAGCAAGAGCCCCCCACATAGTCTCCTGACCTTTTGACTCTAGTGATGCCTTTGATGATCAGCTATTGATGGCATGAGAAACTTCCGTCCCTTCAGCTGTTGCGTAATTACACATCCCCCCCAATAATTAGGTTCCCCTGTGGCCTCAGACCTAAAGTTACACCTGGAAAGTGTATAATAATAGGCACCAACAGCCATAAGTGTTTCTCCACTGACTCTCCCCAGAAGAGGTTATGGCCTCACAGCGCTGGTCACTCCCCACATGAGAGCGTCTGCCCCTCAGGAGTTAGCGGCCTCCGCTCTTCTCAGGAGGATTTACAACGCGGAAATGACACAACTGTTTCCATGTGACAATGAAGAGGCGGAGCTATTGTGCTTCCCTTACTGCTTTCCTGGTAGATGCGAGGTTCTCTATGCCCCGCCTTCTTCTCTGATTGGCCGTGCTCCTGTGATGTGGGACCCGCCCCGGTGCTCAGCACACGCCCCATAATAGTCCAGCTCCGCCTCTTTGTATCTTTCTGTCATTAGTCCAGCCCCAGAAGTGTCGCTGCGAAGTCCTGAGGGACAGACGCTCGTATGTGGTGAGTGGTGCTGGGCGGTGACTCCATCACTTTATGGGGGGAGAGGAAATTGAGGAAAACTCTTATGGTTATTTATATTGTAAACACTTTGCAGTGACTTTTGTTTTGAGGAACCTGATTATTATGGGATGTGTCTGCAGCTGGTGACCACAAAGATGCAGCATGTCAATTATTTTTGTGTTTTGTCCCTGCGTTTCGGAGGACTGGCAGATCAATCACCCGCTGACTTAGGGTCGACGGGGGATTGAGCTCTGGTATCTGGCCGGAGGCTGGACCGCATATAAAGTCTATGGTGGACCAGAATCCGGCGCAAAGTGGTAGGAGCAAGCGCTTCATACTTACCGAATCACTGGGGCGGCTGTCACACTGCTCCCACGGCCTCTTCTTCTTCTTCCCGGGCCGCTCATTAGGCTTATACATATTCAATGCTTCCCCTGCCGACCGGCGTCTGTGATTGGTTGCAATCAGACGAGCCCCCCAATCACAGACGCCAGTGAGTGGGTTTATATTGTACAAGTAAAATAAATAAATAAAAAAATTGGCGTAGGATCCCCCCATGTTATGATACAGCACAAACAAAGTCCGACAGCTGGGGCTGGTATTCTCAGGCTGGGGATACCCACTGTTATTGGGCACCCCTAGCCTAAATGTATTAGCCAGCAGCCACCCAGAATTGCCGTGTATCATTAGATGCGACAGTCCCGCACTTTACCGACTCTTCTCAGTTGCTATTGTGAGGTGGTAATTTGGGTAATGAGGGAGTTAATGGCAGCCCACAGCTGGCACTACGTCCTAGATTAGTAATAGCAGGCATCTGAGACACTCCCATCACTAATCTGTAAGGGAAAGTAA
This sequence comes from Anomaloglossus baeobatrachus, assembly GCF_048569485.1. NCBI lineage: Eukaryota > Metazoa > Chordata > Amphibia > Anura > Aromobatidae > Anomaloglossus > Anomaloglossus baeobatrachus. Next base: position 968,525,409 of record NC_134353.1, read on the forward strand.
ATAAACATAAATCCTTTATTTGAAATAAAAGACAAAAAAACACCCTCTTTCACCCCTTTATTAACCCCAAAATCACTCCTGCAGGCCCGACGTAATCCACACGAGATCCTACAAGGCTTCCACTACTACTATATCTGAAGCTCACAGCGAGCGCCATAGAACATGACTGCCCGCTGTGAGCTCCACGCAGCAACTGAAGTGAGCCGCGCTATCAGCGGTGATGTCACTCAGGTTAGCTGCGGCCACAGCTCGTGTCCTCCATCTGTGACAGCAAATCAGCCGAGTGACATCGCTGCTGATCGCGCGTCTCACTTCAGTCGCTGCGTGGAGCTCACAGCAGGCAGTCATGTTCTATAATGCTTGCTGTGAGCTTCAGATGTAACGTTTTTGCTGCTGTTGTGCTCATAGGCTATGTGGAAAAAAAAGGCAGCAAAAAATGTTGCCGTTAGTGATGGGCGGACTCGCAGACACCTGGGATCAGCGGGGCTAACTGATTAAAAAAAAAAAAAAACGTTTCGGGCCGGAGTTGATGATGGATAACCGGCCAGATGAACACAGCAATAAGAGGAGCAGTTTATTCTCCAGTCACTGATTCATGTCCTAGAAAGCAATATAATGTGAGGATTGTAAAACATACATTAATATATGACAAATTGTGAACACACAGATACAAGCACAGAGCGGCCAATCAGTGCTGCCGTCCTGCTGCGGTATTACAGCCAATTAGCAGAGTTGGAGTCAGAATATAGACTGCCCAGAGACAATCAAAGTCAATGCTGCAATGATGGAAATGCGGCTATAACAAGCGCGGAGTCACCGCTCCATGCAGAAAATAGCCGGGATACACACAACCCTTCTATATGCCATTATATCCAGTCAAGCCAGAATACAGTCATACGAAAAAGTTTGGGCACCCCCATTAATATTAACCTTTTTTCTTTATAACAATTTGGGTTTTTGCTATTTCAGTGTCATATATCTAATAACTGATGGGCTGAGTAATATTTCTGGATGGAAATGAGGTTTATTGTACTAACAGAAAATGTGCAATCCGCATTTAAACAACATTTGACCGGTGCAAAAGTATGGGCACCTCAACATAAAAGTGACATTAATATTTTGTAGATCCTCCTTTTGCAGAAATCACAGCCTCTAGTCGCTTCCTGTAGCTTTTAATGAGTTCCTGGATCCTGGATGAAGGTATTTTTGACCATTCCTGTTTACAAAACAATTCCAGCTCAGTTAAGTTTGATGGTCGCCGAGCATGGACAGCCGCTTCACATCATCCCACAGATGTTCAATGATATTCAGGTCTGGGGACTGGGATGGCCATTCCAGAACATTGTAATTGTTCCTCTGCATGAATGCCTGAGTAGATTTGGAGCAGTGTTTTGGATCATTGTCTTGCTGAAATATCCATCCCCTGCTTAACTTCAACTTCATCACTGATTCTTGCACATTATTGTCAAGAATCTGCTGATACTGAGTTGAATCCATGCGACCCTCAACTTTAACAAGATTTCCGGTGCCGGCATTGGCCACACAGCCCCAAAGCATGATGGAACCTTCACCAAATGTTACTGTGGGTAGCAAGTGCTTTTCTTGGAATGCCGTGTTTTTTTTCCTCCATGCATAACGCCTTTTTGTATGACCAAACAACTCAATCTTTGTTTCATCAGTCCACAGGACCTTCTTCCAAAATGTAACTGGCTTGTCCAAATGTGCTTTTTGCATACCTCATGCGACTCTGTTTGTGGCGTGCAAAGTGCACTGTATTGTTGACCGATGCACAGTGATACCATCTGCAGCAAGATGATGCTGCAGGTCTTTGGAGGTGGTCTGTGGATTGTCCTTGACTGTTCTCACCATTCTTCTTCTCTGCCTTTCTGATATTTTTCTTGGCCTGCCACTTCTGGGCTTAACAAGAACTGTACCTGTGTTCTTCCATTTCCTTACTATGTTCCTCACAGTGGAAACTGACAGTTTAAATCTAAGACAACTTTTTGTACCTTCCCCTGAACAACTATGTTGAATAATCTTTGTTTTCAGATCATTTGAGAGTTGTTTTGAGGAGCCCATGATGCCACTCTTCATAGGAGATTCACATAGGAGAACAACTTGCAAGTGGCCACCTTAAATACCTTTTCTCATGATTGGATACACCTGCCTATGAAGTGCAAAGCTAAGTGAGGTTACAAAACCAATTTAGTGCTTCAGTAAGTCAGTAAAAAGTAGTTAGGAGTGTTCAAATCAAGAAATTGATAAGGGTGCCCATACTTATGCACCTTTCAAATTTTGTTTAACTGCAGATTGCACATTTTCTGTTCGTACAATAAACCTCATTTCAATCCAGAAATATTACTCAGCCCATCAGTTATTAGATATATGAAACTGAAATAGCAAAAACCCAAATTGCTATAAAGAAAAAAGGTTAACATTAATAGAGGTGCCCAAACTTTATCATATGACTGTATGTTCACAGATAATGGACAGTGCTACAAATATCCCAGAATCCTATAAATACTGATCCTGACAATCACTTGTGATCTAATCCGAATGTTACCAACTGGTGAGATGACATCCCCAAGATGGCGCATATAGCATTATAATGGAATGACACCCCCCCCACCCCCACCCCCATCTGTAGGGGGTCCCGTAGATGAAGGTGGTCAATGGAGATGATCCTCAGGCCTACAGGTCTCTCCTGATACAGATCTCTCTGTGCGGGCGGCCGGCTGCCTCTTTGTTTGTGGGCAGCTGGCTGGCCGTGTGGCAGGTGTCCCAGATGCTCTGACTTCAAATGATGGCACCCGGAATCAGCGCTTGTGCAGATGAAACTCTCGGCTGAGAGCTCCATCTGTGCATGCGCTGCCGGGCGCCATTTCTTTGAAACCCAGACTGCCAACAGAGCATCTGGAACAACTGCCGCATTAGCCTGCTCCACACAGCCACCGCAGCTTCTGCTGCCAGCACAGACCCGACTGCTGCCAGCACAGACCCCACCGGCACCGACCCTGCCTCCGTAAGACAACACCAGAGTATGAGACGGACCCCCATATAAGACGGCGGTAGAAGGAATTCTGCTTCAGACTTGTCAATGGCCCCAGCTACCAGTCCCTCCATTATAATAGATGACAATTAATTGGCATATTCCACAGATGGATTGCCCTTCATCAGAGTCTCATCGGTCTCTTTGTCTTGTAGTAGCGACATACACGTTTCCTGATATTGAGTCCCGTCCATGATCACAGTGCTGCCGCCCTTATCTGAGCACTTAATGACAATACCGCAATCATGTTCAAGATCCCGAATAGCCTCAATCTTAGCCCTATTGCCATTAATATCCCGTCGTCTTCCTTGATCTTCTGGAGATCATTAATGACCAGATCCAGGAATACATCAGTAATGGACAGGTCATTTACAGGAGGTGGCATCTATTTACTATTCAGTCTAAGGTCACTAAAAGGACCATTACCCAAATCATTAGGATTGATATCGCCCAGACTTTCCAGAAGTCTCACATCCCCCAATAAATCATTAGGGACGCCCAATTCAGTGCATTTACAATTATCTGCCATGGTATAGTGTTTCCTCCTCCTAATTTTTCTAATGGAAATCAAGGACTGTGGAGGAAAGAAAAGGCGCATAGGGTCTTAACTGATAAAAACAGTGAACGGATTAATAGGGTGCACTCACCTATAGATGTTGTGAGAAGTCACAACACCTATTGAAGCATAAACGCTGGAGGAGACAGCCGCGGACCCGTAAAATGGATGCAGAGATTTGTATAGGAAATCGGGGATCATCGCCGCGCTAGTCACCATTCAAGCCAAAGAATTATTATTCCAAGTCATTTATTTGGGAACATTAACAAAGTCTACGCTCTTTCAGGGGTCTCTGCCCCCTTCCTCAGGACAATGTAAAGATAATGACATAGGGGATATTACAGGCAGACACATGCATGGAGATAAATACCTTTTAGGTTGTACACGTCATAGGACAGCCCACCAGTTTGAAAAAAATCAGCGGGAACAACATATGGAAAATAAAAACAACGTCATAGAATGTATAATGCACAAATTCAATACATCTCATTACCTATATATGGGTGATAATCCATTATGGAAGAAATTGTAAAAAAATCTCACTTTCTATGTATATTTTTATAAATAAAAAATATATATATAATTGTGTAAAAGAATTTCTTTTGTATATAAGATTGATTGTCATTCCACCCTATATGTATTCAATATGCAATTCAAATTGGATTTGAACCCCTTGTAGCATTGGGACCAATGGATTTTAGGATGAAGGATTTATCTACGTGTCCAATTGTATTGCACAGTTCACAGCTGCAGGCGGGGAGTACGTAGGAGCTGAAAAAGGAGTGATTTATGTTTATGGCCTCCTGCAGCAATCTGCAGGGAAAAAAAGGGATATATATAATCTGTCAGAAGTTCAGCTGCCGTGGGATAACGGCCCGATGTACAGTGCCTACAAGTAGTATTCAACCCCCTGCAGATTTAGCAGGTTACACATTCGGAATAACTTGGCATTGTGACATTTGGACTGTAGATCAGCCTGGAAGTGTGAAATGCAGCAAAAAAGAATGTTATTTCTTTTTTTATTTTTTTTTTTAAATTGTGAAAAGTTTATTCAGAGGGTCATTTATTATTCAACCCCTCAAACCACCAGAATTCTGTTTGGTTCCCCTAAAGTATTAAGAAGTATTTCAGGCACAAAGAACAATGAGCTTCACATGTTTGGATTAATTATCTCTTTCTTCGTCGCTCCATTGGGAGACCCAGACGATTGGGTGTATAGCTACTGCCTCCGGAGGCCACACAAAGCATTACACTAAAAAGTGTAAGGCCCCTCCCCTTCTGGCTATACACCCCCAGTGGGATCACTGGCTCACCAGTTTTCGGCTTTGTGCGAAGGAGGTCAGACATCCACGCATAGCTCCACTGTTTAGTCAGCAGTAGCTGCTGACTATATCGGATGGAAGAAAAGAGGGCCCATATAGGGCCCCCAGCATGCTCCCTTCTCACCCCACTGGTGGTTTGTAAGGTTGAGGTACCTATTGCTGGTACGGCGGCTGGAGCCCACATGCTGTTTTCCTTCCCCATCCCCCTGAGGGGCTCTGAGGAAGTGGGATCTTACCGGCCCCAAAGCCCTGAGGCCGGGCTCCATCCACAGACCCATTGAACCTGCTGGATGTGGAGCGGGAGTGCCGTTCAGGGACATGGCCCTGCACCATTCAGGTACTCTGTGTCCCCGTACAGGCGGGCACGCACACACCAGACTTGCTGGGTGTGCTAGTGCGCCGGGGACAGTAAAGGGTTACAGTCACTGCAGCCTAGCTGAGTGACTTTATTTATTGGGAACTACCGCGCCGGACGCTCCGGGAGCGGCGGCGCGGCTGGGACTTGTAGTGCGCCGGGGACTTAGCGCCGACCGCGCTTTTACGGCGGCGGCGCTTATAAATCCAGTCCCCGGCTTTTGCGGCCTAGCTCCGCTTCGTTCCCGCCCCCACCCTGTCAATCAGGGTAGGGGAGAGACGCTGTACAATCAGCAGCGCCGAGGGCTGGAGCCTTATTTACATGCTCCAGCCCTCTCACTGGACACTGTGGGACGCCGGTTTCCCGCTCTGACTAGGGGCACGCCTACGGCCCGCCCCTACTCACACGAGCTGGAGAAGGACGCCGGCAGCCATTCCTGCAGTCCGAGCTGAGAGAACGGACTCTGGGCAACCAGGCACAGGACTAGGGCGACCACACACCCGCTTATAGGCGGGCGGTAAGCGGCACCTGAAGTGCTGACACTAAATACCGCAGTTTGTCCATTTGTATTTTATGCTTACACTGCATAGGTCGCTATTTTTGGCTATATGCCCTCTTAGATGGCGACACATCAGCAGCAGGAAAGCATGGGTGCTAAAGCACAGGCTTTCTATGCTGCTTGTATTGCACGTACTGAGGTGTTCATGTGTATTTATGCTTGTATGCTATACACTGCACTGTACGGTCGCTAGTCTTGGCTATATTCGCCATAGAATGGCTAGACTACAGCAGCAGAAAAGCAAGGGTGTTGAGGCACAGGTTTTTTTCTATGCTGCTTGTATTGCAGGTGTTGCAGTGTTCATTTGTACTTATGCTTGTATGCTATACATTGCACTGTATGGTCGCTATTCTGGGCCATATTCCCCTAGATGGCTAGACAACAGCAGCAAAAAAGCAAGGGTGCCAAGGCACAGGCTTTCTATGCTGCTTGTACTGCATGGGCTGCAGTGTTCATTTGTACTTTATGCTTGTATGCTATACATTGCACTGTACGGTCGCCATTCTTGGCTCTATAAGTCAGCAGCAGCATATAAGCAACACAGGCTTTCGATGCTGTTTTTACTGCATGTGATACTGTTCCACGGCACTGAACCCCATTGTGTGCAATGCTCCCCTGTAGCACTTGGTCAGCCGGGGTCTCTACTTGACGTGGCCAAAAGAACCACCTCTCAACCCTGTCCAAGGACAGGGACGGAGTTGCGATGGGATAGAGAATTGCAGTCCGGACAGGCCATGGGCAATCTGGAGCATTGCTCCCTGGCCACCCTCATTTGGAATAAAATCGGTGCTCCGGGGGGGGTCCCAGGACGACTCTCTGTATGATGAGGCAGACGTAGCTCATCAGGACTTTGATCCTGACACCGCTCTCACTCCGGATACACCGGATGGTGACGCCATAAGGAATGATCCTATAGCGTCCATCAATGGAATGTTGGATCTTTTCTCCCTCAGCTCCCCCAGCGGAGGAGTCAGCTTCACAGCAGGAGAAGTCCCATTTCAGTAGCTCAAACGTATATTGAGTATTGTTCTCGCCACGCTGACTTCAGAGAAGCAGTCCAGGAACACCACGCTTCCCAGATAAGCGTTTTCTCCAAACGTATTAAGGATACACGTTATCCCTTTCCCCCTGACGTGGTCAAGCGTTGGACCCAGGGTCCAAAGGTGGATTCTCCAATCTCCAGGCTTGCGGCTAGAGCCATAGTTGCAGTGGAGATGGGACTTCACTTACAGATGCCATTGACAGACAGATGGACTCTGGTTGAAATCTGTCTATGAGGCTATCGGCGTGTCGGTTGCTCCGGCATTCACAGCCGTATGGGCACCCTAAGCTTTTCAGCTGTTCTTGCGCAGCTGGTCTTGAGCACATGTACATCTGTGCCGCAGGGGCGTCCGTAACCTCGCAATGTCTGCATTGCGACTTACCCTATTAATGCTGTCCTGGAAGGACAGTCGAGGTTTCGGTCCTTCCCAGGCTCGGGCAGGTCCCAATTGTCCTCGTCCAAAAGGGCTGAAAAGCCTCAGAGGGGCTCAGCTTCCGGCCCAAGGAAGGCAGCCGGAGGAACCGCTACCAAGGCGGTCTCCTCATGACTCTCAGCTCTCTCATCTCTCCGCATCCGCGGTTGATGGCAGACTCGCTCGCCTTTGGCGACATTTAGCTGCCACAGGTAACAGACCGGTGGGTGAGGGACAGTGTGCCCACGTGCACAGGACAGAGTTCTGTTCTCGTCCTCCGACTCGATTCTTCAGAACGTCCCCACCTCCCCACCGAGCAGATGCTCTTCTGCGGGCAGAAGGAGTGGTAATCCCGGTTCCTCTTCAGGAACAAGACACGGTTTTCCTCCAAGCTGGTTGTGGTGCCAAAAAAGGATGGCTCTTTCCGTTCCATTCTGGACCTAAAACTGCTCAACAAGCACGTGGAGGCCAGGCGGTTCCGGATGATACCCTCCGCTCCGTCATTGCCTCAATGTCTCAAGGAAATTTCCTAGCATCAATAGACATCAAAGATGCTTATCTCCACGTGCCGATTGCTACAGAGCACCAATGTTTTTCTACGTTTCGTGATAGGAAACGACCATCTTCAGTTCGTAGCGCTGCCATTCGGGCTGGCGACAGCCCCACGGGTGTTCGCCAAGGTCATGACGGCAGTGGTAGCAGTCTTGCACTCACAGGGACACTCTGTGATCCCTTACTTGGATGATCTACTTGTCAAGGCACCCTCTCAAGAGGCATGCCAACTCAGCCTGAATGTTGCGCTGGAGACTCTCCAGACGTTCGGGTGGATCATCAACTTCTCAAAGTCAAACCTGTCACGACCCAATCACTAACGTATCTTGGCATGGAGTTTCATACCCTCTCAGCGGTAGTGAAGCTTCCGCTGGACAAGCAGCGGTCACTACAGACTGGGGTGCAGACTCTCCTTCAAGGTCAGTCGCACTCCTTAAGACGCCTCATGCACTTCCTCGGGAAGATGGTGGCGGCAATGGAGGCGGTTCCGTTTGCGCAGTTTCATCTGCGTCCACTTCAATGGGACATTCTCCGCCAATGGGACGGGAAGTCAACATCCCTGAACAGGAAAGTATCCCTTTCACAGACGGCAAGGACTCTCTGCAAGGGTGGCTTCTTCCCACCTCATTATCACAGGGAAGATCCTTCCTACCACCGTCTTGGGCGGTGGTCACGACAGACGCGAGTCTGTCAGGGTGGGGAGCGGTTTTTCTCCACCACAGGGCTCAGGGTACGTGGACTCAGCAGGAGTCCACCCTTCAGATCAATGTTCTGGTAATCAGAGCAGTGTATCTTGCCCTACTAGCCTTCCAGCAGTGGCTGGAAAGAAAGCAGATCCGAATTCAGTCGGACAACTCCACAGCGGTGGCATACATCAATCACCAAGGAGGGACACGCAGTCGGCAAGCCTTCCAGGAAGTCCGGCGGATTCTGATGTGGGTGGAAGCCACGGCCTCCACCATATCCGCAGTTCACATCCCCGGCGTAGAAAACTGGGAAGCAGGCTTCCTCAGTCGCCAGGGCATGGACGCAGGGGAATGGTCCCTTCACCCGGACGTGTTTCAGGAAATCTGTCGCCGCTGGGGAAGGCCGGACGTCGACCTAATGGCGTCCCGGCACAACAACAAGGTCCCAACCTTCATGGCACGGTCTCGCGATCAAAGAGCGCTGGCGGCAGACGCCCTAGTGCAAGATTGGTCGCAGTTCCGGCTCCCTTATGTGTTTCCACCTCTGGCACTCTTGCCCCGAGTGCTACGTAAGATCAGATCCGATTGCAGCCGCGTCATACTCGTCGCCCCAGACTGGCCGAGGAGGGCGTGGTATCCGGATCTGTGGCAGCTCACGGTCGGCCAACCGTGGGCACTACCAGACCGACCAGACTTACTGTCCCAAGGGCCGTTTTTCTATCGGAATTCTGCGGCCCTGAACCTGACTGTGTGGCCATTGAGTCCTGGATCCTAGCGTCTTCAGGATTATTCCACGGGGTCGTTGCCACCATGAGACAGGCTAGGAAGCCCACGTCCGCTAAGAACCACAGAACGTGGAGGATATTCTTATCCTGGTGCTCTGCTCAGGGAGTGTCTCCCTGGCCATTTGCATTGCCTACCTTTTCTTTCTTTCCTGCAATCTGGGTTAGAAAAAGGTTTGGCGCTCGGCTCCCTTAAAGGTCAGGTATCGGCGCTATCCGTCTTTTTTCAGAGGCGTTTGGCACGCCTTCCTAAGGTGCGCACGTTCCTACAGGGGGTTTGCCATATCGTTCCCCCGTACAAGCGGCCGTTAGATCCATGGGATCTGAACAGGGTACTAGTTGCCCTCCAGAAGCCGCCCTTCGAGCCTCTGAGGGAGGTTTCACTTTCTAGACTATCCCAGAAAGTGGCTTTTCTGGTAGCGATCACATCTCTTCGGAGAGTGTCTGAGCTGGCAGCGCTGTCATCCAAGACTCCCTTCCTGGTCTTCCACCAGGACAAGGTAGTGCTGCGCCCCATTCAGGAGTTTCTCCCGAAGGTGGTATCCTCTTTTCATCTTAATCAGGATATCTCCTTGCCTTCGTTTTGTCCTCATGCAGTTCATCGGTATGAGAAGGATTTACATTTGTTAGATCTGGTGAGAGCACTCAGAATCTACATTTCCCGCACGGCGCCCTTGCGCCGTTCGGATGCACTCTTTGTCCTTGTCGCTGGTAAGCGCAAAGGGTCGCAGGCTTCTAAGGCCGCCCTGGCTCGATGGATCAAAGAACCAATTCTTGAAGCCTACCGTTCTGCTGGGCTTCCGGTTCCATCAGGGCTGAAGGCCCATTCAACCAGAGCCGTGGGTGCGTCCTGGGCGTTACGACACCAGGCTACGGCTCAACAGGTGTGCCAGGCAGCTACCTGGTCGAGTCTGCACACTTTCACCAAACATTATCAGGTGCATACCTATGCTTCGGCGGACGCCAGCCTAGGTTGAAGAGTCCTGCAGGCGGCAGTTGCCTCCCCGTAGGGGAGGGCTGTCTTCGCAGCTCTAACATAAGGTATTTCTTTACCCACCCAGGGACAGCTTTTGGACGTCCCAATCGTCTGGGTCTCCCAATGGAGCGACGAAGAAGAAGGGAATTTTGTTACTTACCGTAAATTCCTTTTCTTCTAGCTCCTATTGGGAGACCCAGCACCCGCCCTGTTGTCCTTCGGGATTTTTGGGTTGTTTCGGGTACACATGTTGTTCATGTTGAACGGTTTTTCAGTTCTCCGATGTTACTCGGAGTGAATTTGTTTAAACCAGTTATTGGCTTTCCTCCTTCTTGCTTTTGCACTAAAACTGGTGAGCCAGTGATCCCACTGGGGGTGTATAGCCAGAAGGGGAGGGGCCTTACACTTTTTAGTGTAATGCTTTGTGTGGCCTCCGGAGGCAGTAGCTATACACCCAATCGTCTGGGTCTCCCAATAGGAGCTAGAAGAAAAGGAATTTACGGTAAGTAACAAAATTCCCTTCTTTTCCAGCCTTTTCTGACTAATTAAGACCCTCCCCAAACTTGTGAACAGCACTCATACTTGGTCAACATGGGAAAGACAAAGGAGCATTCCAAGGCCATCAGAGACAAGATTGTGGAGGGTCACAAGGCTGGCAAGGGGTACAAAACCCTTTCCAAGGAGTTGGGCCTACCTGTCTCCACTCTTGGGAGCATCATCCGGAAGTGGAAGGCTTATGGAACTACTGTTAGCCTTCCACGGCCTGGACAGCCTTTGAAAGTTTCCACCCGTGCCAGGCCAGGCTTGTCCGAAGAGTCAAGGCTAACCCAAGGACAACAAGGAAGGAGCTCCGGGAAGATCTCATGGCAGTGGGGACATTGGTTTCAGTCAATACTATAAGTAACGTACTCCACCGCAATGGTCTCCGTTCCAGACGAGCCCGTAAGGTACCTTTTACTTTCAAAGCGTCATGTCAAGGCTCGTCTACAGTTTGCTCATGATCACTTGGAGGACTCTGAGACAGACTGGTTCAAGGTTCTCTGGTCTGATGAGACCAAGATCGAGATCTTTGGTGCCAACCACACACATGACGTTTGGAGACTGGATGGCACTGCATACGACCCCAAGAATACCATCCCTACAGTCAAGCATGGTGGTGGCAGCATCATGCTGTGGGGCTGTTTCTCAGCCAAGGGGCCTGGCCATCTGGTCCGCATCCATGGGAAGATGGATAGCACGGCCTACCTGGAGATTTTGGCCAAGAACCTCCGCTCCTCCATCAAGGATCTTAAGATGGGTCGTCATTTCATCTTCCAACAAGACAACGACCCAAAGCACACAGCCAAGAAAACCAAGGCCAGGTTCAAGAGGGAAAAAATCAAGGTGTTGCAGTGGCCTAGTCAGTCTCCTGACCTTAACCCAATTGAAAACTTGTGGAAGGAGCTCAAGATTAAAGTCCACATGAGACACCCAAAGAACCTAGATAACTTGGAGAAAATCTGCATGGAGGAGTGGGCCAAGATAACTCCAGAGACCTGTGCCGGCCTGATCAGGTCTTATAAAAGACGATTATTAGCTGTAATTGCAAACAAGGGTTATTCCACAAAATATTAAACCTAGGGGTTGAATAATAATTGACCCACACTTTTATGTTGAAAATGTATTAAAATTTAACTGAGCAACATAACTTGTTGGTTTGTAAGATTTATGCATCTGTTAATAAATCCTGCTCTTGTTTGAAGTTTGCAGGCTCTAACTTATTTGCATCTTATCAAACCTGCTAAATCTGCAGGGGGTTGAAGACTACTTGTAGGCACTGTATATACACGCTGGGCTCCTTCAGCGCAAGGATCCCAGAATACAGCGAGATGTCATCTCATCTAGGACAGAGCTGGACACCAAAGGAGGACACAAAAAAGGGAAAGAAAAAGAAGGAAAGGCACGGGAAATTGGCTACAACCCAATTTGTTTGTGTGCAGGAAAGGTAAAAATTATATGTATATACCTGTATTGGTTGAGATATAGGATATAAATATATAAATAGTAAGTGATTAATAAAAGTATAAATACATTGCCCAGGAATCCTTTTATTCTATGCGTTTTTTATATAATACACAAACAATTAAACTTTAGAATTAATGTAACTAAAAAAATAATTTTTTATTGATATATGACATCATTTTTATTCCTGGGCAATGTATTTATACTTTTATTAATCACTTACTATTTATATATTTATATCCTATATATCAACCAATACAGGTATATACATATAATATTTACCTTTCCTGCACACAAACAAATTGGGTTGTAGCCAATTTCCCGTGCCTTTCCTTCTTTCCCTTTTTTGTGTCCTCCTTTGGTGTCCAGCTCTGTCCTAGATGAGATGACATCTCGCTGTATTCTGGGATCCTTGCGCTGGAGGAGCCCAGCGTGTATATACATCGGGCCGTTCTCCCACGGCAGCTGAACCATGTTGAACTTCTGACAGATTATATATATCCCTTTTTTTTCTTCTGCAGATCGCTGCAGGAGGCCATAAACATAAATCACTCCTTTTTCAGCTCCTACGTACTCCCCGCCTGCAGCTGTGAACTGTGCAATACAATTGGACACGTGGATAAATCCGTCATCCTAAAATCCATTGGTCCCAATGCTACAAGGGGTTCAAATCCAATTTGAATTGCATATTGAATACATATAGGGTGGAATGACAATCAATCCTATATACAAAAGAAATTCTTTTACACAATTATATATATTTTTTATTTATAAAAATATACATAGAAAGTGAGATTTTTTTACAATTTCTTCCATAATGGATTATCACCCATATATAGGTAATGAGATGTATTGAATTTGTGCATTATACATTCTATGACGTTGTTTTTATTTTCCATATGTTGTTCCCGCTGATTTTTTTTCAAACTGGTGGGCTGTCCTATGACGTGTACAACCTAAAGGTATTTATCTCCATGCATGTGTCTGCCTGTAATATCCCCTATGTCATTATCTTTACATTGTCCTGAGGAAGGGGGCATAGACCCCTGAAACGCGTAGACTTTGTTAATGTTCCCAAATAAATGACTTGGAATAATAATTCTTTGGATTGAATGGTGACTAGCGCGGCGATGATCCCCGATTTCCTATAGAAGTCTCTAATTTTTGTAATGAAAAGATGTAAATCCTTCACTGTCCTGAATAAATCCAAATCCGCACTTGGGACAAAGGATGATCCTTTCCTCAGAAGGGCCAGTTTTGTATTGGAAAGGGATCTCTTAGATAAATTAATGATCTGAAGATCACCGTTCAATTCAGATTTCTGTTTGTATTGGGACGGTTTCTCAAATCGTAATTGTGACCCAAAAATAACTGGCCGGACGCCGGTCCCCATATAAATCTATGGGCACCAGAATCTGGTGCTGTAAAATGGAGATAGCAGGGATGGGGGAATTGGAGCTGGCGCGTTATACTTACTGAGTCTCTACGCTACTTCCGGGGCTGCTCATTATCCTTCATACATATTCATGATTTCCCCCGCCTACCGGCAGTCCCTGAGGACTCCAGGCCCGGGGTTGGTGCTCGGGTTCTTTTGAACCTGTGCGGTTCCAGGCTTTTACAGTCCAGGTCGGCCATCACTAGGTGTCATCAGTTTACAGCCTTTTTAGTGGGGAAAAAAAGCAGAAGAAAAATTCTCAGTCTGGATTTCATTTCTCTGGAATAGAAGATAATTACCGTCTCTCTTTAGCGTTACATTCACTTCAGTAAGCGTGTCTAAATCTAGTGCTCAATGATCCTTGGCGGACGCCCGGAGAAGAACCTGATTACAGGAGGGCCATTTTCTTTTATTATAACGGAAAGTGGAAACCAGGCTGAGTTGGTATTCATACACAACCCCTGGCAAAAATTATGGAATCACCCAGATCTGAGGATGTTCATTCAGTTGTTTACTTTTGTTTAAAAAAAAAAAAAAAAAAAGCCGATCACAGACGGCACAAAACTAAAGTGAATTCAAATGGCAACTTTCTGGCTTTAAGAAACGCTAAAAAAAAAATCATGAAAACATAATGTGCAGCCAGTAACGGATACTTTTCAAGACCAAACAGGGGGAAAAATGATGGAATCTCTCAATTATGAGGAAAACATTATAGAATCACCTTGTAAATTTTCATTCCCAAAACTAACACCTGCATCAAATAAGATCTGCTCGTTAGTCTGCATCTAAAAAGGAGTGATCACACCTTGGAGAGCTGCTGCACCAAGTGGACTGACATGAATCATGGCTCCAACACGAGAGATGTCAATTGAAACAGAGGAGAGGATTATCAAACTCTTAAAAGAGGGTAAATCATCACGCAATTTTGAAAAAGATGTTGGTTGTTCACAGTCAGCTGTCTAAAATCTGGACCAAATACAAACAACATGGGAAGGTTATTAAAGGCAAACATACTGGTAGACCAAGGAAGACCTCAAAGCGTCAAGACAGGAAACTTAAAGCAATATGTCTAAAAAACAGGAAATGCACAAGAAAACAAATGAGGAACGAATGGGAGGAAACTGGAGTCAATGTCTGTGACCGAACTGTAAGAAATCGCCTAAACGAAATGGGATTTACATACAGAAAAGCTAAACAATAAAAAGATGACTGCCTGAAGAGAACATGTAAATTTCCACAGTCATTGATAATATGGGGCTGCATGTCAGGTAAAGGCACTGGGGAGATGGCTGTCATTACATCTACAATAAATGCCCAAGTTTACATTGAAATATTGGACACTTTTGTTATCCCATCAATTGAAAGGATGTTTGGGGATAATGAAATAATTTATCAAGATGATAATGCATGGGTGAAGCCGAGGTGTGGGCTAGCGCGGCATGTGAGGAGACACAGTTTCTGCAGCTCCTGCTTAGTATCTAGCAAATACATAGGAGAGAGACCCGGAAAGTGAAAATAAAAAGTAACGGTGGGCAGCTGGAAGATCCCCTGACGCGTGTGGACCGCTTATTGCCGCTGAAATGACAAAGAGGGGACCGAAGAAACAAGCAGGAGAGACAGAATGGCAAATCCAAAATGGCGCTTCAGGCAGCGTGGAGCAGAAGACTACGGGCGGTATACAGACTGAGGAGATACGGAGACAGACTGCAGCCAGGTTGGAGTGTTATGCAACGCAGGGGAACGGTGGCAAACATGGAGGGACAGAGAAAGGAGAGATGGATGTGCATGTGAGCCACAAAAACAGCATAGAGCTCAGTGAAGGAGAAGGGAGGGGGAATGCAGTGAGGGAGATGCTGTAGCTGCTGTCTGCCCAGAAGTGTACAGCCTGGAACTCAAGCAGCGCTGCCAGAGGAGCTGATGGGTGCACAGAGCATTCCTGAAGAGCTCACATTAAGAGATGTATTAACAGCAGTAATGCAGTGCAGATCAACTATAATGGAGGTGACCCAGCAGCTAAGGAGCCTTAGAGAAGATATGGCGTCCATGCGGCATAAGTTACATGAAGTCAAAGAACAGGAGAACTGGAGCAGAGAGTCAGTGTCATAGAGGTCCGCATGGCAGGGTCTGACAGAGATGGGCAGCGTGCAGCACAACAAATAGCAGCACTCCTGGTCAAAACAGACGACCTGGAAAATAGATCAAGGCATAACAACCTGAGATTAATTGGCGTCCCAGAGAAAGTGGAAGGTGCATCCCGAACTGAATTCTTTGAACAGTGGCTAAAAAGTAAAATCTGATCTGAGCATCTCACCCCTCTATATGCAGTAAAAAGAGCACATAGGGTGCCCACCCGACCCCTGCCTCCGGGGCACCCACCGTGACCTGTCTTGGCCAAAATATTGCACTATAGAGACAGGGATAATATTCTGAAGCAAGCCAGAGGACACACTGAGCTGACCATCAATGGCTCCAAAATATCCATCTTCCCAGACTACTCCATTGAAGTGCATAAACAAAGGGCCAAGTTTACTGACATCAGGAGAAGGCTGAGACAACTAAATCTGGTATACTCCATGATGTAATTGATAAAGTGACAAATTGATAAAGCAGCGAGTCTCGGAGAGGTAATTATTATGGGGGACTTTAACTATCCTGATATAAATTGGGGAACAGAAACTTGCAGTTCCAGCAAAGGAAATAGATTTTTGATAACAATGAAAGATAATTACCTTTCACAAATGGTACAGGACCCCACAAGAGGGGGAGCACTACTAGACCTTGTACTAACCAATAGGCCAGACCGCATATCAAATATACAAGTTGGGGGTTACTTGGGGAATAGTGATCACAAAATAATAAGTTTTCATGAATTCTTTAGTAAGATGTCTAGTAGAGGGGCTACAAGGACACTAAACTTCAGGAAAGCAAATTTTAAACGGTTGAGAGATGATCTTAGTGCAATAAACTGGGATGATGTACTAAGTAATAAAAGTACACAAAGCAAATGGGAGACTTTTATGAGCATCCTGAATAGGGCTTGTGCAGAAAATATACCCTATGGGAACAAACATGCTAGAAATAGGAGGAAACCCCTATGGCTAAAGAGAGCTGTAAGGGAAGCAATAAAAGAAAAACAGAAAGCCTTAAAAGAATTAAAGAGGGTAGGTAGTGATGAGGCATTATATAATTATAGAAAATTAAATAAAATATGTAAAAAGCAAATTAAGTTAGCTAAGTTTGAGACAGAGAGACTCATTGCGAGAGAAAGTAAAAATAATCCTAAAATATTCTTTAACTACATAAACAGTAAAAAACTGAAAAGCGATAGTGTTGGCCCCCTTAAAAATAGTCTTGGTGAAATGGTGGAAGGGGATGAGGGTAAAGCCAACCTGCTGAATGACTTTTTTTCTACGGTTTTTATACAAGAAAATGCCATGGCAGATGACATGACCAGTGATACCATAAATTCACCCTTGAGTATTACCTGCTTAACCCAGCAGGAAGTACGCCGCCGCCTCGAAATCACTAAGGTTGACAAATCTCCGGGCCCGGATGGCTACACCCCAGAGTACTACAGGAATTGAGTTCTGTGATAGATAGACCATTATTTTTAATCTTTTCAGATTCCTTAATAACAGGGTCGGTACCGCAGGACTGGCGCATAGCAAATATGGTGCCAATATTCAAAAAGGGGACAAAAACTGAGCCAGGAAATTATAGGCCGGTAAGTTTAACCTCTACGGTTGGTAAAATCCTTGAGGGTTTCTTGAGAGATGCTATACTGGAGTATCTCAAGAAAAATAACCTTATGACAGAGTATCAACATGGGTTTATGAGGGATCCATCCTGTCAAACTGATCAGCTTCTATGAAGAGGTAAGTTCAAGCCTGGACCAGGGAAATGCAGTGGATGTTGTGTATATGGACTTTTCAAAAGCTTTTGATACGGTGCCACACAAAAGGTTGGTACATAAAATGAGAATAATGGGGATAGGGGAAAATATGTGTAACTGGGTTAAAAACTGGCTCAGTGATAGGAAACAAAGGGTGGTTATTAATGGTACGTACTCGGACTGGGTCTCAGTTCATAGTGGGGTACCACAGGGGTCAGTATTGGGCCCGCTTCTTTTCAACATATTTATAAATGACCTTGTTGGGGGCATGCGGAGTAGAATTTCAATATTTGCAGATGATGCTAAACTCTGCAGGGTAATCAATACAGAGGAGGATAATTTTATATTACAGGGAGATTTATGTAAATTGGAGGATTGGGCTGAGAAGTGGCAATTGAGTTTAATGTAGATAAATTTAAGGTCATGCACTTGGGTAGAGGAAATAACATTTATGATTATGTACTTAATTGTACAACACTGGGTAAAACAGACACAGAAAAAGACTTGGGTGTATGGGTGGATGGTAAACTTCACTTTAGTGGACAGTGTCAGGCAGCTGCTGCCAGGGCTAATAAAATAATGGGATGTATTAAAAGAGGTAGAAGTGTTCATGAAAAAAATATAGTTCTACCTCTGTACAAGTCACTAGTGCGACCGCACTTATATACTGTGTACAATTCTGGTCACCGATATATAAGAAGGACATAGCTGAACTGGAGAGGGTGCAGAGAAGACCACCAAGATTATTAGAGGAATGGGGGGGCTGCAATACCAAGACAGGAAAAATGAAGGCTTAGGGGGGATCTAATCACAATGTATAAATATATGAGGGGACAGTACAGAGTCCTTTCCAAAGATCTTTTTACACCTAGGCCTGCGACTGGAACACGGGGGCATCCGCTGTGTCTTGAGGAAAGAAGGTTTAATCATAATCACAGATGAGGATTCTTTACTGTACGAGCAGTGAGACTATGGAACTCTCTGCCGCATGATGTTGTAATGAGTGATTCACTACTAACATTTAAGCAGAGCCTGGACGCCGTTCCTGAAAAATGTAATATTACCAGTTATGTATATTAGATTTTATGACAGGGTATTGATCCAGGGAACTAGTCTGATTGCCGGATGTTGGAGTCAGGAAGGAAATTTTTTCCCCATTGGAACTTGTTTGCCACATTGGGGTTTTTTTGCCTTCCTCTGGATCAACATGTTAGGCTACGGGTTGAACTAGATGGACTTAGAGTCTCCCTTCAACCTTAAAAACTATGATACTATGATACTATGTACCCAGCGAAGCTGAGAGTGGTGGCGGGAGAAAAGTATACTTTTTTGTCAGATCCTAAAGAAGCGTTGCGATGGCTGGATGGCACTGAGCAGCGTCTGTGGCGAGACAGACGTGAAGGCGAAGCTGGGGACTGACTTTAAAAGGCACTTTACCTCTTACTGTGAATAGCGGTGTAAAGGAGGAAATATACAGTATGGTTGCTGAGGAGAAGGTTCTATTTGAATTTTCTGTTTTTTTCATTCCCTCCCTGGAAGTTTGAATTTAACCATCTGTTTGATGGAATCTAGAAGGGGGAAGAGTTTCTGGTAAAGAAGAGAGGAAGTAGCACCTTGATCCGGAGGCGAGACTCTCTAATAAGCACTGGACACGTAATGTATGGTTTTCAATTATGGATATGGGGAGGGGAGAGGGGGGGGGAAGAGGGGGGTTTCTTCCCCCCCACCCTCCCTTTTTTTTTTTTTTTCCCTCCTCTTTCCTCCTCTGCATGCACAGGTCTGTGCAAAGTTGCATTACGGAAGTATGGCAGGACTGCATTGCAATTTTGACGGACAGCCGGATACCGTGTAGGTCAGACAGGCGTGAGCTGTTTACTCGTCTGGAGATCTTGATTTGGGAGATGTGGATGGTTAATTGGGCTATACTTATGGTAGAAGAGGAGCCCAGGCAAAAGATGGACACTGTATCGGGCGAAATTGTTAAAGGAGTTGTCCGACATTAGCTTAACAAAAATGTTTGAGTTTATCTGTGCTGTATTGTCATATAAATCACCCCTACATTGTTATTTTTTGTTTTCTAACTTTTGTTCCTCTTGAATTCACCCTCTATTCTCGGCAGCTTCTTGTTTACATTCAGATCCAGCAAACTGACCACTTCCTGTGCAAAACCTCAGTCAGAGCTGTCACCTCCCGGCCTCAGTGTCCAGCCCCGCCCCCTGCCCACCCCCAGCACACACATTCCCTGTCAGTATTCTTCCCCAGCACCTGACCTGATATCACTACAGCATTGCAAATAACAGCCCCACATATGGCTCTGCACCGCACACATATGGCTCTGTACCGCACACATATGGCTCTGTACCGCA